>NW_027104321.1:380364-387341 GCF_902728285.1 Clytia hemisphaerica | reverse complement strand
ATTACACGGGTTACAAAATTATATCAATGCAATCAAAACATGTGATTACTCGAAAAAGTTCACGTGATTTTATTCCCATGTTACTTGCTTTACAACTTACAGCTGGTAACTTTATTAATGTCAATAAATTCGAACCAATCGGAAATAAATGTCATGTAACAAGCACATAAAAATTTCGAGTATAATCGCACGATGGGTTATTTTTTCTTATTTGGCACGCCCTCAAAGAGAGCAATTAATCGTTAATTGCATCCTGTAGAGAGCAATTAATCGTTAATCACACTCTTCAATGCCGCGCCAATGTTTACAAAATTGATTTTAATGTTTTTTCTTACATTTTTTTTGCATCGAACGTTTTAATTGCATTCGAAATTTATTTTGTGAGAAAGAAAATCAATAAACAACAATAAAAGAAAGACATAAAGAGAATAGAAAAATACAAAACTCTCAATGTAATTTGTTTATTTAACAATAAGTAGTTAAATCGTAGTTTAATTTTAAATCGTCTAAATCACTTATTCCGCCTGCGGTACTACCGGGGTGTCCCGCCTGCAAGTAGCCTTACTTCTCACTTGGTTCCGTGCGATATTGGCTATACTCTCAAAGCACAAACAACGTTTAAGATGGCGGTGTTCAAGTCTCAGAAATTTTTTATTGTGCTTCAAGAATCGTATTATATCCTTCGCTATCGATTCGAAAACATCATGTAATTGAAAGCAGTGGATACTTTGAGCATGGAAGTTCGTAGAGAGTAAAGTATTTTGTGCACTGGACCGTTTACTTTGCAAAATAAGACACTGTTTTGTAGTGCAAATAATGGGCCCGGGGGGGGGGCACTTAGGCAAAAATAGGTACGGGGACGTGCCGCTGGTCAGGGTACCTTTTTCAGTGTTGCAGAATTACTGACAGGGTATCTAAAATCGCAAAATCCTGATCTGACAGGGGCACAATTTCATGATGTGTGTCTGACAGGGTCTGTTTTGCCGTTTTTGCATGTAGAGTTTATTCGCAAATCGTTTTGACGCGGTGGTGAGCAGACCCCTGCGAAGGGCAAACATTTTTTTGCAAATACTTATCGCACGGCCAACACAGGCGCTTTGCTGCTGTTGTCTCGCATCACACGCCCGCCATTGCGCCCTCTTAAAGGGATCGAGGCTAATTTCAGCGATATCTCTTATCGTTATTTTCGTTATAACCCCCAGAATGTAGGTTTGGAATGGCTTCATAGTGCGGAAAGGGGCCTGACCCTCCCCTTCTTGACATTCCCCCAACCTTTAAAAATGCCTATCCCCCAAGGGTTTTGGGCTAAATCTTTTATGGTAAAAAGGTGAGGAAACAGTAAAGAAAAATTAAGTCTGTCAAATAGAATACCACTTTTTAGTGAAAATAAAGAACTTCCTTTCATGCTGACCAAATTTCATAACAGTGCTGGAAAATAATCTACAATCTTTTAGCGCTGTGAACCCTACGTTAAGTTAGGGCCTATTCCCTGTGCCAAGGGAAGGTTCACCTCCTCCTCCATAGTAAAATGTTGATATTTTTTCGATTGAATTAATTATAACAGGAAATTTTAGAAATATTTTATGCCAAAGCAATATTCTAAAGAGCTTTTGGTATTCTGAAAATTGGATTTTTTCGCTTTTTAACCCCCAGAATGTAGGTGAAAAGATTCGGTTGCTGAGAGCGAAATTTCAGTATTCATCGGAAAGTTTTGTTCTCTAAGTGAAATTCATACTTTAGAAATATACTCTGACAAAAAATTAATGTAACAACACCTCTGCCTCACAGCCCCAGTGGAACTTTTCCCACATCGGGTCAAAAAATTTCTACTAAATTCCCAATGGGGATAGAAATTTTATTGTTCAAAACTTAGGCAAATTTTCTGATTGGGCTGGGGTCCCAGCTGGTCTGGGATACGTCGTAAAAGCTTATAAAATGCCAACATTAATCATCTCTCAGGTAATACTTTCATGTTATGAAAGTACAACAAAAACGTTTTAATTAATTTGACAGACTTTTTATGTCGGGTTATGAAGGCTCCCAAATTGTAGGTCAACTAACCCCCATTTTCGTTAAAATATCTAACTTAGAACAATGAATATTCAAATGGACTATTTTCCACTTTTCCTTAGTTCATTAGGAATAAGAAAATACCCTATTAATTCCAATAGATTTCGATTTAGAGAGGATTTATTTTTAAAATGTCTTAATTCGAGTAGTATTCAATCAACTTCGATTCAGATTTTCACCTGAAAAAATCAATTCAAGCATAACTCTCGTCGATTCTTTTGGTCGATTTTCCAGGTATTGAGGTTTAATGTTTATGCAATGCTGTAGTTTTTTAGCCTGGAAATGTTGATATCACGTTATGCTTTACGAAAAACGCGAAAAACGTGTATAAAGAGTAGGTTTTTAACATAGAATCTGACAGGGTAGGTTTTTCAGGGTAGAATCTGACAGGGTAAGGTTTTTCACAGTAGAATCTGACAGGGTAGGTTTTTCATCAAATTTTTCTTCTGACAGGGTCTCTTTTTCATCAAATTTCATTTCTGACAGGATCGACTTTTGAAACTCCAGCGGCACGTCCCCGTCGGTCGTCAAGGTCAGTGCCCCCCCCGGGTAATGGGCATTTAACAATCTCGTATTCATGTTGAAACGAGTTGAGTATGAGCTTTGTGGTGTCCTGTTGTAACGGATCTTTTGTCAAAGCGTTACAGAAGGAATTTTGTTAGAAATACATGAGACACCAACCAATGAGATGCCAAATGACATGCTGAAATGGCTAGGGAGATTGCCGCTGCTGGGCATGGTGGGATGTTGGCCTAGGAGATTGTCGCTGGAGATGCTGAGATGTTGGCCAAGGTGATTGCCGCTGGATATGCTGGGATGTTGGCCAAGGTGATTGCCGCTGGATATGCTGGGATGTTGGCCAAGGTGATTGCCGCTGGATATGCTGGGATGTTGGCCAAGGTGATTGCCGCTGGGGTGGTGTTTCGAGAGAGTATACTTAGAAATAGCTGTCTTGAAGACGGAACTGATGAACTACATTTTAGTTTGGTCTAACTAAAACTTATCACACCTGACCACTTAACTTATTCTCAAATATTGCATGGCATGTTCACTTTGACATTTTGACAAATGTTCTTGTGTAAGGAGAGATAGATATTTGAAAGTACTCATAAAAAAACAACACATGTTTGAAACTTCAAATTCAGCTGGGTGGATTTTATTATGAGATTCGACAAGAGGATAAGAATTCATGGCTCAGGCAGAGCTCAAATACTCTCCTTTACATCTATTTTACAATATAATCTTGCACTGAGGCCCCCTTTTGGTTTGGATTAAGGTCATTAAGAGGTTAAACTATACTTATAATATATTATTATAGTTATTTGATTATATATTAGCTAGTTTCTGATTTATATTTATAACTAACTATATTGACTGAGTGTATAGCATAGTCATGAATTTCTATCTAGAGGCCAGAATGAAGAGGCAGTTAACATAAAGGGTCAGCAATTTTGTACAGACAAGTAGTGTATCTAGAGTATTTGTTGATCAACTAGATTTTTCTTCTTCAGAAGAGGCTGGTTTAAATGTACAGAAGGCGGGTCAAGGCAGAAGGTTGACAAAAGCCAATATAACTCAAGTAGAATAATATATGGAAAACCAGGAAATCAGTGTTTTTGTTTTAAAGGGTGACAATTTAGTTGAATAAAGCTTGGGCATAGAAGATGAGCTAACAATTTTCTGGAAATATTCCAGACCAAAGTATACACTAGCCTAGAAATCTAAGCTAGTTTGATTCAGTCACTTGGATAATTTTGATGGTTAAGTTGTGACTGAATAACTAGCTTAGGGACAGTAAACTCGGTAGCTTATCAACTGACAACAACGACAATTCAAATTTCGCAGCGAGGGATAACGTAAACTCACATAATTTGCATAATTATTCGTCGTTGACTTAATTCGTTTCATATCAAAAATATGAAATCACACCACACACAGAACATAATATCAAAACATTATTTAGAATTTTTTTATTTTGTCTTTTTTTCTATCTTCTGATTGGCTCTTCTTATTGTAAGATTAGATAAACAAACTCTCCGTCTTACAGTTTATGCACTCCTTTTGTAAAATATAAAATGAAATTCTATTGTAAAGTGTGCCGATGGAGATGGAGAGTGAAGGAAAAATTTGTTCATTTTTTTCAAAAAGTTATGTTCGTGTTTTGGAAAAGTCAACAAGAGACAAATTCGTTTCTTGAGTGATAATTTTGTGATTTGACATAAAAGTATTTTGTATGATTTTTACAAAGCTCATCGTAAAAATAACCTTCAACAAAATAAATAAAAATTACTTTAGACTAGTAGGCTAAAATACCGTATACAAAACAATGTAATCAATCCCCCCCAAAAAACATTATCTTGAGTCTTGGATTCGTATATATAGCTGTCACTGAAAATAAGCACTGTTCTTCGAAAACGAAAGATGTCATTGTCTGTAAATTCGAGCAGAAAGTCTCAAATTCATAAAACAACAAGAAACCAGTCAAAAACCAAGAACTGTCTATATCATCTATCCATTACAGTATAATACAATCCAATCAGAATACAGATCTACAGCATAGGATCTGTACAAGTACTCTCTCTTATATATTGCCACATACGATAGTCAATGTTCAATCACAAATCTTTACTTTATTATTATATTTGCCATTCTGGAAACAAGCAACTTTTGCTGTCGTTACGACGAATAGCATTCTTTTTTCTTCATCAGTTCAATTCTTCCCAAAAACAAGAGAAGCACTGTCAGGTCGGGATCAGGTCTTGAAAACTTTTTCTGATACAGTATTCCAAATATATCTCTCGGCTCTCTCATGGTAATAGTCTCACATCATAATATAATCGAAGAAAGATCTTGCATTCAATGAGTCCCATCCTCTTCTGTTCTACTCGTTTTCTGATAAAATAATTATAGGCCATTATAAACTTCTATCGCTCACGAAAACTCCCGATTTTTTACCACGTGACCCACTCTGACCAATCAGAAGCTCACCGAATCCTGCGTTCATATTATGAACGCGCCCTTTCCCTAAGCCAGTATTCCAAGGCAAACTTAAAATCCATAAATATAAAAAATCTTTAAAGCGCCGAAAAACGCTATATTGCCATAAGCCGTGTGTCCTAGCCTTGTGAATACGGGCTTAGTTAACTAGGCTAAGTATACACAACATTAACAGGCATAAAATGAAAGTTTAAGGGAAAGTTCCGTTTATTTACACATCCTGCAAAATCAGTCTTCTTTCTGCAGTACACGTTTTTTTTTTATAAGAACGTCAAAAATTTTCGAAGCCTTCGGATGTTCTTAGTTTTTTGGAGTTGAAGCCTAAAAATGTTCTTAAAATGTTCTTATTTTCAGCATTTTTTGAGCATTTTGATGTAATTTCTTAAGAAAATGCATGTTTTTAAGTCTCCAAAGCCTTAGAATGTTCTTAGAATGTTCTTAAATTTTTGGGCCTCGAAGCCTTATGTTCTTATATAGTTTGTTCTTATAAAAAAAAAAACGTGTAAAATTAAATCTTGGAAAATCATGAAATTAGTTCTTGGTTAATTCAAAGGCTAGGCCAGTGGAACTCCAGATGTTACAATAAATACGAGAGCTTTGTGAGTGTGTTATGTGTGTTTATGTCCCAGGCCGGGTCCTCGTTAAGGGGAGTCACTTCTTTGAGGGAATTTCGAACGGCGGTTCGGTTCTCTCAGAAACTTCGACGGCCGTCTGGTAACCTCGACGGTGGTCTGGTTACCTCGACGGCGGCTTGGTTTCAACCATAAAAGTGTCTCAGGTCGGGTCCTATTAAGGGGAGTCACTTCTTGAGGGAATTTCGAACGGCGGTTCGGTTCTCTCAGAAACCTCGACGGCCGTCTGGTAACCTCGACGGCGGTCTGGTTACCTCGACGGCGGCTTGGTTTCAACCCTAAAAGTGTCTCAGGTCGGGTCCTACTCAAGGGGAGTCACTTCTTTGAGGGAATTTCGAACGGCGGTTCGGTTCTCTCAGAAACCTTGACGGCGGTCTGGTTTCAACCCTAAAAGTGTCTCAGGTCGGGTCCTACTCAAGGGGAGTCACTTCTTTGAGGGAATTTCGAACGGCGGTTCGGTTCTCTCAGAAACCTTGACGGCGGTCTGGTTTCAACCCTAAAAGTGTCTCAGGTCGGGTCCTACTCAAGGGGAGTCACTTCTTCGAGGAAATTTCGAACGGCGGTTCGGTTCTCTCAGAAACCTTGACGGCGGTCTGGTTTCAACCCTAAAAGTGACTCTGAGATCGATGTGTGAGTGTATTGTGTGATGAATGTTTTATCGTTTCCTAGGGATTTTTCTAAGCTTTTTAAGTTACATTCATTGTATTACTTTAGACTGGAATTATTTAATTGAAATTTTATAGGAATTTAGGGGTACCTGGTTCCCAGATAGCTAGGTGGTAGTTGGGTTTCAGTCCTCAATATGGTGGGCTGGAAAGCTGGCAAGATCATCATAGTTTGTATTATATCGCAGGCTGAGTTCGTTTTCTAATAGACTATGACAGGTAGTTGCTTGGCTCACGTGGTACAGGGCAAGTTTTTCGTCACTACCTCTCACAACGCTCAGTGCTTTGGTGGCGTGATGCAGGCACAAGTTATTTATTTTTTGTGTTTTTCTTTTTCTGTAATTTCTTCATTTTTAATGGTACTAGGTTATTGGCAAGTAAGAATATCAATAGAACTACCAGTGGCTAGATAGTTGTATATAGTCTTTAATTAATTTAGATTTCATCATATTTAGGATTTATCATATTTAAAAATGTTATTTTCTATTGTTATTTCCTCCCTTTTATTGTTTAGTTGTCTGGTCAGTCTGCAACCATTGTCTTGTTTTGGGGATACCTTCGGCGGGGACTAAAATTTCCCCAAAACTGATTATGGGTTAGCCAAATATGTGAA